>NC_083650.1:26367979-26370479 GCF_963576545.1 Limanda limanda
CCCTCCTCATCCTCTCTCCTCCCTCCTCACCTCCTCGGGCATCTCCTCCTCTCCTCCTCACTCCTCCTCTCCTCCTCTCCTCCTCTCCTCCTCCTCTCCCCTCTCCTCTCTCTCCTCTCTCTTCCACCACTCCTCCTCTCTCCTCCTCTCTCCTCTCCTCCTCCTCCTTCCTCTCCCTCCCTCCCTCCTCCTCTCTCCTCCTCTCCTCCTCTCCTCCTCTCCTCCTCTCTCCTCCTCTCCTCCTCTCCTCCTCTCCTCCCTCTCTCCTCCTCTCCTCCTCTCTCCTCCTCTCTCTCTCCTCCTCTCCTCTCCTCTCTCTCTCCTCCTCTCTCTCTCCTCCTCTCCTCCTCTCCTCCTCTCTCCTCCTCTCCTCCTCTCCTCCTCCTCCTCCTCCTCCTCTTCGCCTCCTCTCCCCCTCCTCCTCCTCTCTCCTCTCTCCCTCCTCTCTCCTCCTCTCCTCTCTCCTCCTCCTCTCCTCCCTCTCCTCCTCTCCTCCTCCTCTCCCCTCTCCTCCTCTCCTCCTCTCCTCCTCTCCTCCTCTTCGCCTCCTCTCCCCTCCTCCTCCTCTCTCCTCCTCTCCCCCTCCTCCTCCTCTCCTCCTCCCCTCTCCTCCTCTCCTCTCTCCTCCTCTCCTCCTCTCCTCCTCTCTCCTCTCTCCTCCTCCTCTCCTCCTCTCCTCCTCTCCTCCTCCTCTCCTCCTCTCCTCCTCTCCTCCTCTTCGCCTCCTCTCCCCCTCCTCCTCCTCTCTCCTCCTCTCCCCCTCCTCCTCCTCTCCTCCTCCCCTCTCCTCCTCTCCTCTCTCCTCCTCTCCTCCTCTCCTCCTCTCTCCTCTCTCCTCCTCCTCTCCTCCTCTCCCTCCTCTCCTCATCTCTTCTCCTCCTCCTCTCCTCCTCTTCGCCTCCTCTCCTCCTCCTCTCTCCTCCTCTCCTCCTCTCCTCCTCCTCTCTCCTCCTCTCTCCTCCCCTCCTCCTCTCACTGGTGGAATATGAAGGTCACAGGTTGAAGTGCAGCTTCTCTTCTCACATCACAGCTCAAAGCTGATGAATCACATCTATATGTAATAAATCTTTATTATTTCCTGGTGCGGAGCGAGGTCTGTCCAGCGAGGCTCCGCCCACACGAGGCGCCAGGCGCCACTACATTATCATGACGAGTTTGAAGGCAGCGGTTTGAAGTGCACTCTGATAAACACACAACGTACTTCACAACTATTTAAATCCTCTCTGAGTAACTATTAATTTTATTTGTGCTGAGTCAACATTTATCTTGTTTCTGTGCCAGGTCACATGATCCGTGCCGGGTCACATGATCCGTGCCGGGTCACATGATCCGTGCCGGGTCACATGATCCGTGCCGGGTCACATGATCCGTGCCGGGTCACATGATTCGTGCCTGGTCACATGTCCCCACAGATCTACATGTTTGACTCCAGCGCCAACGACCTGTTAATGTGAAGAGATGAATTTATGCTGCACTTTCCTCGTCCTAACGAGCACTAAGAGCACACACACACACACACACACACACACACACACACCATGAGTCACCCAAACACAAACACACAAACATACATCACACACACACACACACACACACACACCATGAGTCACCCAAACACAAACACACAAACATACATCACACACACACACACACACACACACACCATGAGTCACACAAACATACATCACACACACACACACACACCCAATGAGTCACCCAAACACAAACACACAAACATACATCACACACACACACACACACACACACACACACCATGAGTCACACAAACACACAAACATACATCACACACACACACACACACCATGAGTCACCCAAACACAAACACACAAACATACATCACACACACGCACACACACACACACACCATGAGTCACACAAACACACAAACATACATCACACACACACACTTTCACCGTGAGTCACCCAAACACAAACACACAAACATACATCACACACACACACACACACACCATGAGTCACCCAAACACAAACACACAAACATACATCACATTCACACACACACTCATACATTCTTCAGACTTCATGTAATTATAACAACTTTATTTACAACACAAAGTTCTTCACAAAGGGATGAAGGTCATAGGGGTCAAAGGTTAAATACAGCGTCAACCCCTGAAGTTAGTGAATATCAGAATAAAACAGGAAGTCATGTCTCCAGCGTCTCTTGAGGGACGGATGTTTGTTTGTTTGTTTGTTTGTTCGTTTGTTTCCCTGAACCTGATCCTGATCCTGAGCCACGTCTGCTTCCACAGTTTCACAGCGTTTCTCAAACATCAGTGTTTCCAACCTGGAGCGATTCTCTGCTCTCACAGAGCGGCTGGTCTCCTGCCGTCTCTTTCCTCTCAGCTCTGAGGTTATGGACGAGCTGAGAGAGCAGCAGCTGCAGACGGCACAACACAGACACACAACACAGACACACAACACAGACACACAATAAACAAAACCAGAGCAGACGTGT
>NC_083650.1:26375479-26402979 GCF_963576545.1 Limanda limanda
CCTCAGAGGATCAACACATTTAGATGGAACCTAGAAATCTGATCTGATTAAATTGTCATCAAAATAGTTTGGATAATTGTAAATAAAACGGCTGCTAAATAGGCCGTTTTAAATTTGCAAGTTTTGTCAAATGTAAATCTTTGTGTATAACTCAAACACTTAGTCCAGTTCAACTCTGGAATCTGCATCAACACAAGCAGCTGCTCCTCGTGGTTTCCTGCTGACTCGTGTGGTTTCCTTCTGGGCGTCGGCCTCTCACCTGAGTGACAGCTGAGTTCTCTTTGATCTGACTCTTTGATCTGACTCTTTGATCTGACTCTTTGATCCCACTCCATCCATTAGACTGTGTCTGATCCCAGTTCAGGTTCAAGCAGAGAACTGAGTGTAAATGTTCAGAGTCACAGGTTCAGGTTCATTTCTGCTTCATCGTGATGGAATCTTCACCTGAAGGATTTCAGAATAAAGCTGGAAAGAGCAGATAAGATATTTTGAGAAAGGCTGGTGCAGTTTATTTTAGCGCTGTTGAAAGAAACAAAGAGATGTTTGTCGTCAGATCTTTGTTTTACTCGGAACAGAGATGTTTTTAATCGGTCACAGTTTCTGTCTCTGAGCTCTTTCTTTATCTATGGACATTTTCATGTGTTCAGTTGTGTCCGAGTTCTGTTTCCTGTTTTAATTTAGAAATTCTGCTATTTCCTCCCTCTGTCCTTGTGGTCTTCACCTGTCTCTGATGCGTCTCACCTGTCCACTCGTCCTCTCTGTGCTTCTCCTTCTCTTCCTCTGGTCGTCTCCTCCTCTGCTTCCACGTTGGTGACAAGTCATTTAAAGATGTCTGTTCTCTCTCTGCTCCGATCTCCTGCTTCAGTTCATCTCAGGAACTGTGACTGCTCCGCTCATTTTTAAACATGATGTATCAATCACATTATGACAAATATCAGCTTTAATATTTACCTCTGCACTGAAACAGGAAGTGACACAGAAAAGACGTTTCATCAGCTGTTTTTATTGAATCATCTGAGCAAACACACAACTGCTCGTCAGATACAACTGATACAACTGTTCACACTGTAAAATATGTTTACATTTCAAACAGGTCAAGTCTTCTAACAGAACAATACGTCCCCACAGTGTTAAACGCTCCGACTCAGAGACACAAAATTGTCGATCAGCTAAAATCTTTGTTTGATTCTGATCTTTTCTGTTGTGAGTCTGTTTGGACCCGTTGGTTCTGCCTCCTGGGTGGAGACGATCAAAAGTCCAAACCCAACTCCTGATGAAAGCCAACAGATTTCCAGTCACTCCCACAGTAGCACCTCTGTTGTTTCATATGTGGTCATAAAACTGTTGTTTAAAGACGTGAGTTTCTGTGAGTTTCACCACGACAGCAGCAGCATCATGTTTCCGACTCGTGCACAGGAATCATCTGCAGAGAATCTGATGATTTGATTGGTTCAAAGACACTTTGCAGATGGGGTTGTGGGTCTGTGTTGTGTCTGTGTTGTGTCTGTGGTTTACTGGCTGTTGTGGTCACCAGGAACCAGTGAGGCCCCTCCCTTCTCTTTTAATCATCATATATGTACATCACTGTGCAGAACTACACGCATGTTGGTCAACAGCCGTTCAAAGCTGTTGACCAGCCGTAGTCGACTCTGAGGATTTTTCTTTTTTCAAATGTCTTCTTGCTCGTTGGGGATTTAATTATTAAACACTTTTTTTCTGTACATATTTTTGTTGACCTTGAAATCTGACCCTTAACCAATCAGCTCCAAAGACACACACACTTTATCAATAAAGAGATTTCCGTGTCTTCTCTTGTTCATGAACAAATTCCTGTAGATGAGGAGAAACTGAGACGCACAGACGTTCTAACACTGGTGGAGCAGAATAAAGTCTGTCCCACATCCTGGAAGTACTGAAGACAACAACAACAACAACAACAACAACAACAACAACAACAACAACAACAACGTAGAATCATGAGAATGAAAACCTCTTCTCCTCTAATCGCTCTACACATGAATAATAACAGCGCTGCAGTTACAGGCCTGAGCAGGTCCCAGCTGTGAAGCCTCTTCTGGTGTCTCAGCAACTTTTAATCTTCATTTTAATAAGCATCTAAAAGTGAACCTGTGCTTTCCAGCTGTGAATCTCAGTGGGAGGAGCTTGTGAACGACATTAACAGCAAAGTGAGTTCCACACCTCAGAAGATTTAGAATTAATGTCACTAAAGATTCGTTAATGAAATAATAAAATCCAATTAGAATTGATTGACAGTGATATTAATAACAGATTCATTATTTAAACCTATTTTCTTAATCAGCCACTGAAGATTGAATCAGCTGGTTTCACTTAGAACAGATTTATTTTTCTGACTTTATGTTTCAACGTCACGTTTCTCGTGGGGAGGAGTCAGGCTGCTGTCAATCAAAGCCCATCATCACGTCTGATGTGAGAGCAAAATACCTGATTCTAGAAAATCTTTTTTGGTTTTGAATGTTTTATCTCATTAATATTAATAAAACACACAGTTTAACCCTGTTTTTTAAAGACTTTAAAATTAAATAAAAATGTTGAAATTAACAATCTGCTGCTTCTCTCTATTTCTGTCAATCAATTGATTTTCATCCGTCATCTGAGGACAAATATTATAAATTTGCTGGATCGATATCTGATTCACTCTGTGGAGTTCTGCAAGAACGATGGGTTTTTATAGACGTTGTCATCACTCGTTGGAATTTGTTTTTTTTAGATCATAACAGAAAATAAAGGTTTATGACAAATTTAGTTCAACACGATGTTGATGCTGTCATCATGTTGGAATAAATACAATGAGCAGAAGCTATGACATATACTGCAGCTAGCCACTAGAGGGTGATCAAGAGGATTTAGACTCACTTCTGGCGAGCTGTCATGTCCTCCATCTTTATTTACAGCCTGTGTTCTAATCCAAGTATATAAAGGACCTGATGATTCCTAATATACTGCCCTCTAGTGGCAGGGGCAGGTAATTGTCTCTGGAAGCTCATGTAAATGTCTGTTATGTTTTAGAGTAAATTGTGAAAATGTGTTGAGCTCGAGTTCACACTCAACTTGCAGAAAGTACGAAGACACAACTCGTTCCTGCAGAACTCTTCACAAACTCAAACTCTGTTCGAACTGAGACACGATCAACTCTTAATTCCCAGCATCTGAAGTTTGATTTTAGAACAGATGGATTCCTGCAGTAACAGTCGTGACCAGCAGGGGGCAGCAGGAGCAGGTTGAGTCACATTCACCTCTAACACAAGTGTTACGGACAAAAACAAGATATAAAGTGACACCTGGTGGATGTTTGTGTCTTTCTTACATGTCAGGTGTGTTTTCATTGTGACTTGGACACAAGGTGAAAATCATCCGGTGTTTTGCTCGAGCTCAACGACTCCACCTTTGTTCCTCTCGTTCTGTGAGGGCAGGTTTTCCTTGGATCAAAGTAAAGGTACACGATGTCAAGGTGTGTGTAGAGTCAGTGTGTAGTTCTACCAACTTCAGCAGCAGCATCATGGATTAGGCTGCTCGGGTTTGAACGCAGCACGGTGCATCCATCCATCCCAGCGTCCTGCCTCCTCTCCACCCCCCCGCACAGATTCAGGGGAGGAGCCGAGGCCACAGTGCAGGTTCCCCCCTGGTGGTGGTCTCTGGCGTCACACGTCACAGTCTGGTTTCACCACCAGCTTCAGAGCCTCATGCATCCCGACGGCCGACAGCTTCCTGTTGATGTTCCTGAAGCGGCAGCGCAGCAGGTGGCGGTACGTGGTCCTCAGGTCCCGGTTGAAGAAGGCGTAGATGAAGGGGTTGATGAGCGAGTTGGCGTAACCGAGCCACAGCAGCGTCCTCTCCAGCCACAGCGGCACGCAGCTGCACTCCACGCCGCAGACGAACGGCCTGGCGGTGGACACCAGGAAGAACGGCAGCCAGCAGAAGGTGAAGGCGCCGACCACGACGCCCAGCGTGGCGGCGGCCTTCTGCTCCCGTTTGAAGATGGACTGGTTTTTCCTTTTCCGGCGTTGGTGGTGCTCGCCGGTCTTGAGGAGGCGGGACACTCGCGTGCTGCACTCCTCCTCCACCTCCCGCTGCAGCTTCAGCGCCGCTGCCACGCAGTCCAAGCTCTCCTCCTCCTCCTCTTCCTCCTCCTCCTCCTCTTCCTCCTCCTCCTCTTCCTCCGTCCCCTCGCCGCTCAGCGTCTCCCCCGACTCCAGCGGCTGGGGACCCGGCCCCCCTCGCCCCCCCCCGGGCCCCGGCCCTGCTCCCTCCCTGGGGAACCCGGTGATGGTGTGTTTGGCGGCGCTGAGCTGGGCTGCTCTGTAGATCCTGTGGTACATGACCAGCATCACGGACATGGGGATGTAGAAGGCCACGGCGGTGGAGTAGACGGTGTAGCCGAGGTCCTGACTGATGAGGCACACCCGGCCGTCGTTGAGGTTCTGCGCCCAGCCGAACAGCGGGGGGAGGGTGATGGAAGCCGAGAGCAGCCACACACACACGATCATCCGGGCCATGCGGCCGCCGCTCTGCCGGACGGGATAGGTCAGAGGTTTGGTGATGCCCAGGTATCTACAGAGAGAAAGACCACTGGATGAAAGACATCAAACCCCCCCCCCCCCCAGGTGGGACAGTGGGGGTGCAGGTTTATGGAAGAGAAGCTGAGATGAAGCACGTGATGAATGAAGCTTCAGTGATAAACCCACAGAGTCACATGTAGTCCAGGCAAAGGAACCCATTTTGGAGCCAAAAATAGAAGTAATTGTAAAATAATTTTTTTCAGCATAGATCATTTCTATGAGGTGTCCAGAACAACAAACTAAAAGTCCTAAGAAATCCTAGTTGAGGAAATATGTTTAATTCTCATCAATGTGGCAATAAGGCAACAATACACCCAAAAAGACTATTTTTTTCCTTTACTCCAATCAAAATGAAACTTTACACAATGAAAGTAACCATGAAACGTAACATTTTTTGTATTACAAGTTTCTTTGAAAATGAATTTATGTATGTATTTGTAATACATATGAATGGTGTTTGCCTATGCAAATTAGGACATATTCAATAAGTGTGGAGCTCATGTGCTTGCCAAATTCATTTCAAAAGAAACTTGTAATACAAAAAATGTTACGTTTCATGGTTACTTTCATTGTGTAAAGTTTTATTTTGATTGGAGTAAAGGAAAAAAATAGTCCATTGGGGTGTATTGTTGCCTTATTGGCACATTGATGAGAATTAAACATATTTCCTCAACTAGGATTTCTTAGGACTTTTAGTTTGTTGTTCTGGACACCTCATAGAAATGATCTATGCTGAAAAAAATTATTTTACAATTAGTCGGTCGTAAAACGCTTCTTTGCCTGGACTAATTATGGAGATGAAGACAAACATCAGACGAGTTTGTTCAGGAATCGATTCCAACTTCAGACCGGTGACAGATCATCTGATCTCCTGAAGCAGGTTCAGTTTGAAGAGGATCTGAGGACAAGGAGCTGAGATGATGATGATGAAGATGAAACGTGTGAGTGTCTCTCTGAGGTGTGATGAGTGATGACGCGTCCAGGTGCACGGTGACCTCACCTGTCGATGCTGATCACGCACAGAGTCATGATGGACGCGGTGCAGCACATCACGTCCATGGCGATGAAGACGTTACAGAAGAACCGACCGAAGAACCACTGACCCCCGATCAGGTCCGTGACGCTGACGAAGGGCATCACGGCCACGGCCACGGACAGGTCGGCCACGGCCAGGGACGCGACCAGCAGGTTGGACGGCTGCCGCAGCTTCTTCACGCAGCTCACGGAGACCAGGACCAGCAGGTTCCCGCAGATGGTGGAGAGGGTGAGCACGGTGAGGACCAGGCCGAGCAGGAGCTTCTCACCGCGGCCGTGGCTCAGGATCTGCTGCGCGCACCGGGTCCCGTTGGTCCCCGTGGTCCCGGTGGTCCCGGTGGTCCCGGTGGTCCCGGTGGTCCCGGTGGTCCCGGTGGTCCACGTGTCCCGCGGAGGACCGGAGGAGGACGGAGACACCGCAGCAGCCTCCGCGGTGTCTTGCGCAATCTGCAGCAGCCGCGGAGCCAGAGCCTCGGACAGCATCCGGAGGACCGAGACCCCGGAGACCCCCGGGACCCCCGGGACCCCGGAGTCTCGGTCCTCCACCCGGAACCACGGGGACCTCGTGGAGAAGGTTCCGTTACTCGCTCCCACAGCAACCATTGCGCTGCGTCCCGCTGCTTCTGATCCACGCACCTGGAGACGCGTGTCCCCCCCCTCCTGAAGCCCCCCCCCCTCTTCATTCTTCTCTTCACAGTCTCGTCATCAAACACAAACTAACGGTTTGTTTCTGACGCGCGCACATCGCGACAAGTTGACGCGTGTTGGAGAGGAGTGCGTGTGTCTGTCTACACGTGCACGCGCATGGGTCACAGGCAACAGGAGGAGACCGTGCGTCATTACGCACGATGAAATATGTCCTGTCGATTATATGCATACACACACACACACACACACACACACACACACACACACACACACACACACACACACACATAAATCAATCACATGATATTTGTCTCACAGATGTTAACAAGGATCAACTTCCTGTTCTTAACTCAATGAGAGTCAAACAGAAACTTAGTGATCAGTGAATAAAGCTCAGTCCCATGTGAGGATCCTCTCCCAGGACACACACATGCTGATGGACCTGAACACATCAACACAACAACACGACAACACAACAACAGGATTCACTACATTAGAAGAACCCTCTTGTAACTTCATGTTTAAAGTGTTCATACATAACGTCTGATGGAGATGAAGGAGCAGATGAACTGAGGACTTCCTGATGGTGAAGATGTGAGGAGACGTGTTGTGTGTCCAGAAGTCTGGTTGTGGTCATAATCCTGGATCAGCTGACACCATCAGGATCCATGATGGCTGCAGCTGTGATCCTGGATCTGGTGAAGAAGTCACGTCTCTCACATGTGTTGAGGAGACACATGTTTGTTCTTCTGTCCTACTGAGGACCCTCATTGACATAAGACCTTCTCTAGCCCCTTACTCTAACCTCAACCATCCAAACTAAATGACAAACCCAAACTCTGACCTGAACCTGATTCGAACCCAATGAGTTTCAACCCTCAAACAGAAGAAGTGGGGACCGGTCCTCACTCTGTAGGTCTGTGGTCCTCACGCAGGAACAGGGACACACACAGGGACAGGGACACACACAGGGACAGGACGGATGGTGGATCTGAAGTGTGATCAATTCATTCAGAAAGGAAATCACAGTGAAGGCACTTTGTCCTCGTTTGAAGGTGAAAGTCATTTCTTTCTAATCTGATTGTGATAGCAATGCCATGGAAATCCTTATGTAGCAGCGCCCTCATGCGGTCGTATACGTGCACTGCATTTTGCCACCTGTGATTTTTCCAGGTCCGTGATGGATTTTAGCTTTTTTAAATTAGAGATAAAGTGTTTTTATGATCCTAGATCTCTCACTGACGACTTCTCTCTGAATAAGGACAGATGTTCACTGAGGTTCTTCTCAAGCGGCTTCACCTCATGTTAACGTCTCGTCTCAGGACTCACAGACCTACAGCTGCTCAGAAGAACAAGGATTCTCATGTTGTTTCATTCGACCTGAAAATATAAGTTCATCCTTCAAGGTAAATGACATGTGACTGATAGTAGTATGTGCAATCTATAACAGGTGAGTAGTGATGGAGTATCAGGTCCCACACACACTTAACCCTGAGTCATCCTCAGGGTTCATCAGGAGGGTCAGGCTTCATGTCGTCCATCTTTAATAACAGTCTGATTTCATTTATACGAGACTTCACATAAGAATAAGTGAACTAAATAAGATAAATGTTTACCCAGATTGCTTTTCTGTCAACTCTAAGACTCTGATCCACTTTGACCTCCTGCAGGCCAGGAGGGTAGTTGCTTTATGTTGGAGAGAGACTGAAGTATCGTCTACACAATCTTGGATTAGAGAGATGGCGATGTGTGTTACATTAGAAAAGCTAACCTGTGTAATCAGGGGTAAAGCACAGGACTTTGAAGAGGTGTGGTCACCCTTAATGGACTTTCTCAGGCAACGGTAGATTATATCTATCTGTAGGGATATCGAGTGTGACATTTTTATTTTATTTTATTTATTATTGTTATTATTTGACGTAGGTATGTATGTTTGTGTGCGACTGTGCGTGTTTATCTTTATTTATTTATTTTTCAGAATCAGAATCAGAATCAGAAGTGTTTTATTGCCAAGTACGTTCACACATACAAGGAATTTGCTCTGGTTATTGGTGCAAACAATGAACATAGAAACATAAAAACGAAATAAATACAACATGCATAGGAGAGCAATAAAAAATGGGGAACCAGTATATATTTACTCACTGTTTACTTCTTATTTACTCACTTTTTACCAATATTTATACAAAGTAACGTTTATTTTGAGATAAACATTTCTGAATAAAAATATATAAAAGATAAAAGATATAAAAAGTGAAGTAAAAAAGTGAAATGAATGAAAGTGAATTTTTGTATGTATGTGTATGCAGTGAAGTTCGCCTGCATTTCATTGTGCAACTTGTGTGGTTTGTGTCAATGTGTTTCGTAGGTTCTTATTGGAAATTAATAAAAAAAACATTGTTCAAAAAAAAAAAAAAAAAATAAGATAAATGTAAAACTTAAATAATTGTATTTATATTCTTGGTGTAAAAAGTATTTTATTGTGAAGGCAGATTCCTTCACCTTCCGGTCCCCGACTCCAAACATCCTGAGCGAGTCTCTGCTCTCTAAGAACCGGAAGTGTGTCCACAGTCCGGGGATTGAACCCGGAAGCTCCGGCACTTCCTGGTTCAGCCCCCAGAGGAAGTGACGTCCCCGGCTGCTGGTGGGCAGTGAATCATCAGGGTGGAGGAAGGGGGCGGGGTTAGAGGGATGCTGTCACCGACACGAACCCGCAGGAGAACCGACCCGCACGCCCCGCACGCCCCGCACCGCGGGACCTCGGCCGCGGACATGGAGGAGATTCTCCGGAAGATCCACGGAGACGCGACCGGAAACAGACACAAAGCGACGAGGGAAGCGTGTGTGTCCGCCCGCGGTGAGTGTGTGCGGCTCTTCATCATCATCATCATCATCATCATCATCATCATCATCATCATCATCATCATCATCATCATCTTCATCATCATCCACCTGCTGGATGCTACTACACACACAGACACACACAGAGACACACACACAGACACACACAGAGACACACATGGACACACGCACAGAAACACACACACAGAGACACACACAGAATCACACATACACGCACACAGAGACACACACACAGTGAGAGACACACACACACAGAGACACACATGGACACACGCACAGAAACACACACACAGAGACACACATGGACACAAGCACAGAAACACACATACAGAGACACACACAGAGACACACATACACGAACACAGAGACACACACACAGACAGAGACACACACACACACAGAGACACACACGCATACACACACACACAGAGACACACACGCATTCACACACAGAGACACACAGACACACACAGAGACACAGAGACACACACACACAGAGACACACAGACACACACACACACACATAGGGACACACACACACAGAGAGAGACACACGCATACACACACAGAGACACACAGACACACACAGAGACACAGAGACACACACACACAGAGACACACAGAGACACGCACACACACACATAGGGACACACACACACACAGACACCCACACGCACAGAGACACACACTCACGCACACAAACACAGAGACACACACATAATTAATGTTAATTTTCAGTTGATCTTAACGTGACTGGAGGAGAAGTTGTAATATCATGAAGGTGATTTATTAAAATGAAATGAATTAAAGGTCAGAGCTTCAGGAATTAGACGGATCCAGGAAGGACGACACGTGTGTAGCTTTAATGTCAACATGAAGAGGGGGGGGGGTGTCATGTTCCTTAGTTCACTCTGAACAACAATCCTCTTTATATATAACCTGAGTTGTGATGTATGAAAATCAGATGTGTTGTTGTATTTCAGTGTCGTTCTGAAAGTCTTCATCAGCCAATCAAATGATTTACAGATAACTGTGAAACGTCCAGAGACACGCCCACAACATCAACCTAGGTGCAGCTCATGGAGTCCCACCTTACACACACACACACACACACACACACACACACACACACACACACACACACACACACACACACACACACACACACACACACACACTTGTGTTTACAGAGTAATAGGACATTCATCTGGTGCTTTTGTCCACGTCTTATATTTCATTTCTCAACTGAAAAGCTCAGTTTGTCCCTTTATGAAACCAAAGTGTTATTGATATTGATGACATCACGTCTCCACTTCCTCCAGAATGAAGCTGAAATGTCTCAGAACTCTGAATCTTCTGTTTCTGTAACAAACAGCAGCTCCAGGGACTCGGCTCAGCTGTGGGTGAAACCTCAGGAGACAACGAATCTAATGAAATCAATGTAAAGAAGTTAATGAATCTAAAATGTGCTTCTCTTTGTTTTGTTAACTTTCAGAAACACTGGAAACTCAGAGAGGATCAACCAGAGTTTCAGCTTCTCAGCTCCGGTGAGTCTATATATACTGATCATCTTTATATACAGTCACTGATCATCTTTATATACAGTCACTGTTCATCTTTATATACAGTCACTTATCATCTTTATATACAGTCACTGTTCATCTTTATATACAGTCACTTATCATCTTTATATACAGTCACTGATCATCTTTATATACAGTCACTTATCATCTTTATATACAGTCACTGATCATCTTTATATACAGTCACTTATCATCTTTATATACAGTCACTGATCATCTTTATATACAGTCACTGATCATCTTTATATACAGTCACTGTTCATCTCTATATACAGTCACTGATCATCTTTATATACAGTCACTAATCATCTTTATATACAGTCACTAATCATCTTTATATACAGTCACTAATCATCTTTATATACAGTCACTAATCATATTTATATACAGTCACTAATCATCTTTATATACAGTCACTGATCATATTTATATACAGGCACTAATCATCTTTATACACAGTCACTGATCATCTTTATATACAGTCACTGATCATCTTTATATACAGTCACTGATCATCTTTATATACAGTCACTGATCATCTTTATATACAGTCACTGATGGTCTTTATATACGACTCTTGCTTTACACGCGTGAAATCATAAATATTTAAAACATAAATATAGATAAATGTAGAGCAGCTGTCGTCAGCGTCTCAAATCCTCAGTGTTTCTGTGGCTCGACTCATTAATGATTCATCCAATCAGATGTGTTGTCGTATTAGAGAAGATTAGAATGAAATATTAATGATAATTTCAGTGTAATGTTGTTTGACGTCTGCACATAAAAACCATTTGACCGTGATTCCCTGGAACACAGACGAGTCATCTTCATCCCAGAGGAGGAGGATGGACCAGACGAACCTGATCAACACAATCACCGTTTAATCATCTTGGTGAAATCAGAGTTCAGTCTCTGTGTGTTTTCTTATTGGTCGTTGCTCCACAGACTCATGAATCCAGAGGGATCTCTCTCAGGCTGCAGCTCAGTGACTCAAACATCGAGTCAGAGAACCAGACCAGGACAGTTTGGATCTAGTGTCTTCATGTCTGAGACGTTCAGAGAAACTTCTGTGTTTTCACGCTCGAATGTTCAGGAAACATCACTGTCCTTGCTGCAGCTCCTCTTTTCAGCCTCTGTCTCAAACCCTTTGGCCCCTGTCTCTTTAAGAACCCCTCCTGATAAAGCCCTGCCCTGATTGGCCGGCTGGTCCACTCTGTTGTGATTGGTCAACCACTTCAAGATCGTGTAGGAAATGTCGGCTTCTCCTCTCACTTCACCTGTTTGTTAGGGGGCGTGTCAGAGTAGCTGCTTGGCGTGTTATCACCCAAACGTTCAACACGTGTGCAGATTGTGTCTTTCCCTGCTGTTACTGGTTAGTCACGTTGTGTGTTTGTTTTGTGTGTGTGTGTGTGTGTGTTTTCAGGCAGTGTTGTCTGCTGCCTCTACAAATGGCTCTGGAGTCTAAAAACACTAAACTGGGACAGACGGCGCTCACTGGGATGCAGGTACCTGACGAGAACATAACTAATAACCTTCTTCTTCTTGAGTTTGCATCACCTTTAAATCTCCAGTGGAACGGACGTCACATGTTTGATTCCTCACACGTTTCTCTGTGGTGAGGCGTCTGATGTCAGATGGGAGTGATGATGATGATGATGATGATGAGGTTCTTCAGTAGAAGTCTTCTGTAAAGTTTTATTAAAAGCTGCTGAGATGTAAACTTCCTCATTAATCAGTTTAACAAAGATCTTCCTGTTGTTTACTCTTAGTTTCCTGGAACCTCTCAATAAACGCTCACGTGCTCGTTTTTATACTTAGTCTATGTTTATGAGAAAGTTGAAAGTAAAATGAATCTTCATTGTTTCACTTTAACTCCTCCTCCGTCTTCGTCCAATCAGAAGCTCCTGTGTGAGGACAGGTTTGTGGGCGGGGTCGGCGTGGAGGTCCTGGAGAAGCAGCTGCTCAGCCAGATGTTGGAGGCCATCAGAATCACTCCGGCCCTGAATGAAGACCTGCAGGTGGAGGTCATGAAGGTGCGAGCCACAGGAAGTCCCGCCTCCACACCGACACTGGACCCACATGTTGAAATGTGTTCCGGTGTTAATACTAACAGACAGATTGTGTGTTCAGGTCCTGCTCTGCATCACCTACTCACCGAACTTTGACATTAACGGAGACTCCATCCTGAGGATCGCTGAGGTGAGAAGAGCTCCGCCCACAAGCCGCGGCTTCATCAACACAAACTAACACATGACATGACATATTTAAAGTTTCCTAATTCAGCTGCTGGTGAGAATGTTTGAGGATGTTTATGAAAATACGAACATTTAGTTTCTTCAGGTTTACAGACGGTTTGACTGTTTTAGGATCCGTCCTGTGGGGCAGCATCCACGATCACCATGGTAACGTCAGATTTAACTAAGCTGGTAAATCACCATGGTAACTGCTCCTCTAAACTGAGAGGATCAACAGCTCGACTACCGACCAATCAGATGAGAGGGAAAGCAGAGAACAGGATCTACAGGATCCTGAGAGGGACAAAAGAGTTTTTGTAGATGAGTGAAAGGTTTTATTTGTACAAACTTTATTCAAATCATGTATAACGTGAAGTTATATACTGATTAGACTTTAGAGGTCAAAGGTCACAAGGCCTAACCCTTAAATGAGTGTGAAACAATGTGAAACTCCTGTGATTGGTGGACTCACACATACAGACACACTATGGTTAAACTGCAGAAGGCTCCTCCCCCTGATGATGCGTTGATCTGTGATTGGTCGGAACAGAAAAGAACAGAGTGAAATATCCTCTAGTTTGTCTCTGTAAGGATCTAATTTGATCATTTTCTAACCCATAGTTTTTTTATCGCTTCAACTTTTCACTTCACTGCTGATCTTTATGATTTTCTTTATCAAGTACTGAACTTAACATATTAATCTGAATATAATAGTAATAATAAATTACTTGTTATCACTAGAGTCTTTAAACATCCTTGAAAAGTTAATATGAATGTAGTTACAGGCAAACGTTCCCAGCTCCTCTTCTTGCCCCGCCCCCTGCCCCGGTCACTGTGGTAACTGTGTGACGCCATGGCAACCCCCAATAGATCTCTATAGTTCAGTGTGTGTCTGTGTGCAGACTGTGCGTCATGACTGTTACTGAGAGTCAGACAAACGGAAGAACCTCACACTGTGTGTCCGTGTGTGTGTGTGTGTCTGTGTGTGTGTGTGCGTGTGCGTGTGCGCGTGTGTGTGTGTGTGTGTGTGTCTGCAGGTGTGTATCGAGACCTACCTGTCCAGCTGTCACCAGCGCAGCATCAACACGGCGGTGAGAGCGACGCTGAGTCAGATTCTAGGAGACCTGACGCTGCAGCTGCGACACCGACAAGAGGTCACACACAACACAACACAACACAACACACAACACAACACACACAACACAACAGGGACACACAAGCATACAAAACCCAAAGATAACACCATAAGTGCACCATGTCGTACAAAACACACACAACACAATTGGTGCAGACACAAGCATGATGCAACTATGCACACACACAGACACACAGGAGGTGAGTAGTTCAGGGAACCTGGGAGATTTATCAAACATATATAAAGTCATATATTCTCATTTTCAGATCATCAAAAGTGAGAAATTGTTTGTTTTAGGTTGTATATGATCACGCTTCAGTAAGTTTGTGTTTGAGTTATTTTCAGGTTTTTGATAGATTTATGATAATTTGTTGCTCTGCAGCTGCTCAGGTGGAAACTGACTTTTGATGACAATGAAAAATCACTGATTATATTTTATTTATATATAAATATCAAAGGCTTCATATCCACAGGCTGACAGTAACAGACCTCCTGCTGTGTGTCGTCCTCAGGGTGCAGACGGAGACGAGGTGACATCACTGCCGCTGCAGAGGAAAGGTAGGGGGGGGGGTGCAACATGACCTTTGTTCTGGCGCCACCTTCAGGAAAAGATTTACATTACATATTAGTGATAGATTCTCACTTTCTCTGCAGTTTGTGTTGTTTTCTCACGGAGCTGCTGACGTCACATTGTCTCTATGAAGCCTGTAATCTGCAGGGGGGGGGTCGCAGATCTTCCTCATGATGCTATGAACACAGACGCACACAGACACAAACACACCGACACACACACACACCAACAAACAATATATAACAGGAGGTATTGATTGTTAGTACAGAGACGTGTGGAGGTGAGACAGAGAAACAGAAGAAACATCAGGTGCATATCGGAGAAAGATGAATGATCAGGGAATTAACCTGTGTGTGTGTGTCTGTGTGTGTCTGTGTGTGTGTGTGTGTGTGTCTGTGTGTGTGTGTGTGCTGCAGATGTGTCCCCCACCAGCCAGGCTCTGTGTGAAGACGTGGTGACGGTCCTGACAGTTTTCTGTGAGAAGCTGGAGTCAGTCAACAGGTACAATTTCCAAATATTAACACAATAAAGAGTTTTATGTCTTAGATGAATCTTGAAAAGTTCCTGATCATGATCTTAAGTGTGTGTTGAAGTTGTTAATGTGTCAGACCTTCAGTGTGACTTGTGTCTCCTGTGTGTGTGTGTGTGTGTGTGTGTGTGTTGTCGTGGCAGTGAGAACCAGCTGCTGCAGCTTCTCTTCCTCGAGTGCATCCTCTCCATGCTCAGCAGCTGTCCTCCCACAATGCACCTGTCCAGAGGGTTCACCGACCTGGTGTGGTGAGACATGTCTGTTGGGTCCTGTGATGAAGAACTACAGTAGGACGGGGTCAATGACCTGATGTGGGTTATTATGGGATGTTGTACGTACGTGTTTATACTAAGAGATCCTGGACAGTGGGAAGTTTTATCTTATGCTTCTGTTTTAACTTGTGATGTAAATCTGGAGAAACAAGAGTCTGGAAACAACAAAGTTATCAACGTGGATTTAATAAGGGTCTTTCTGCAGAAAGGATCAACACAGGGAGTCCCAAGGGTCTCAGAGTGAAGGTGAAGAACAGTCAGATGAACAGATCTTCTAAAGGAGAACCAGGAGGTTTGCCTGAGCCGGTTCAGACTGGTTCTGTAGGGTGGAGTCAGACAGGAAGCAAAGGACAAGAACAAATGATTTACATACATTTCTTTTTTTTTTTTTATTATTTTTATTAGGAGGTAAGGCACAGTAGAACAGGAATCAATGTCAAATTTACATTGAGTATCACAAAACCTCAGTACGACAATTAACAATATATAGAGATATTGACACCATAAAAACACTGTGCATCACGATGGATTAAGAGTGAGATACAGTCGACCTCCGTGGATGTTTTTCTTATTTTATGAACCACATGAACGACCAAATGCGAACAACACATTACACAACTCAATGAAAATAATAATAATAATGATAGATAAATAACTGAAAATTCTATTAAGTAATAATTAAGTATAAAAGCTGCACAATATAAATAAATTAAAAGAAAAAAGAATAAAATAAAAGTGAAAAATTTAAAAGTAAAAAAAAAAAAAAGAATAAGTAAATGAATAAATAAAAAGGAAGAAGAAAGAGAGAAAAGAAGAAAGGGAAGCCACTTATTATAACATTTGTTAGATCTACCTTTCACTGAATATCTGATCTTTTCCAGCTTTAGAAAGGACATGGTGTCGTTGAGCCACTGAGCCACTAGAGGGAGCTTTAGTCGACTTCCAGTGGAGAAGAAGGTGGCGTCTTGCCAGTAAGGAAGTGAAAGCTAACATGTCTAATTGAGTAGAGGTAAAGCGGTCATGGTTCTCTGGGAGCCCGAATATGGCAACATGGGGGGAGACTTTTATTTACATACATTTCTATTGGGTTCCTTGGACAGTCAATAAGTCCTGGAAAGGTCAAACAGGTCAAACAGGTCAAACAGGTCAAACACATCCAGGTCGTGGAGTCTCAGACACGTTCACACTCTTCAACGATCAAATAGGTTTCAACCACACTTTGCTATTTTCCACTTCACCAAGTCACTTTGTCCAAATCAAACTTTACATTAGTTTTCTGATCGGTGTCCAGGAAGCAGCTGTGTCCGTCCCTGGTGGCGATCATGGGAAACCCCGTCAACGACAGAACCATCGCCTCCCACCACGGCCACCTGGGGGCAGCAGAGAGGGAGCGGCTGGCAGACAGACTGAGTCTCGGTAACGACAGTTTGAGTTTCGTGTTCACGCCAAAGATTCAGTAGGACTGATTTTTAACTTTCTTGTTTCTCTGTCAGGAATCCACCAGGAGGCGGAGCCCTGCGGTGGAGGCGTGTCGGATCAGGGCCGGGGGTCCGGCTGCTCCTCCAGCCCCCCCGCCAGGATCGCCCCGGTGGTGAGGACGGTGTGTTACATCGCCGCGGAGCTGGTGCGTCTGGTGAGCTGCGTGGAGTCGATGAAGCCGGTGCTGCAGTCGCTCTACCACCGCATCCTCCTGTACCCCCCCCCCCAGCACCGCACCGAGGCCATCCGCATCATGAAGGAGGTGGGAGGAGCTACAAGCTGGACTCTGACACAACCAATCACTGACAGTTTGTATTCAGACAAGAACAAAGGGTCATGTGACTGATCTGTGTGTGTGTGTGTGTGTGTGTGTGTGTGTGTGTGTGTGTGTGTGTGGGTGTGTGTGTGTGTGTCTCTGTGTGTGTGTGTCTCTGTCTGTGTGTGTCTCTGTGTGTGTCTCTGTGTGTGTGTGTGTGTGTGTGTGTGTGTGTGTGTGTCTGTGTGTGTGTGTCTCTCTGTGTGTGTCTCTCTGTGTGTGTCTCTCTGTGTGTGTGTCTCTCTGTGTGTGTGTGTCTCTGTGTGTGTCTCTCTGTGTGTGTCTGTCTGTGTGTCTGTGTGTGTGTCTCTCTGTGTGTGTGTGTGTGTCTCTGTGTGTGTGTCTCTCTGTGTGTCTGTGTGTGTGTCTCTCTGTGTGTGTGTGTGTGTCTCTGTGTGTGTGTGTCTCTCTCTGTGTGTGTGTGTGTGTCTCTGTGTGTGTGTCTCTCTGTGTGTCTGTGTGTGTGTCTCTCTGTGTGTGTGTGTGTGTCTCTGTGTGTGTGTGTCTCTCTCTGTGTGTGTGTGTGTGTCTCTGTGTGTGTGTCTCTGTGTGTGTGTGTGTGTGTCTCTCTGTGTGTCTCTCTGTGTGTGTGTGTGTGTGTCTGTGTGTGTGTGTGTGTGTGTCTGTGTGTGTGTGTGTCTGTGTGTGTGTGTGTGTGTGTCTCTGTGTGTGTGTGTGTCTCTGTGTGTGTCTCTCTGTGTGTGTCTCTGTGTGTGTGTGTCTCTCTGTGTGTGTCTCTGTGTGTGTGTGTGTCTGTGTGTGTGTCTCTCTGTGTGTGTGTCTCTCTGTGTGTGTGTGTGTCTGTGTGTGTGTCAGATCCTGGGCAGCCCTCAGAGACTCTTCGACCTCGCTGGTCCGTGCGTCGCTGAACCTGAAACCAGGAAGCGCTCGTTCTCGAAGAGGAAGTCGCACCTGGACCTGCTTCGTCTGTGAGTAGCCCCGCCCTCTTCTCTTCTTCTGTTCCATTGTTTCTGCTGATGAGTTGAGTTGTGTGACGTCATGGTGTGTGTGTGTGTGTGTGTGTGTGTGTGTGTGTGTGTGTCTGCTGCAGAGTGATGGATGGGATGACGGAGGCGTGTGTGAAGGGCGGCATCGAGGCGTGTTTCTCCTCCGTCTCCTGCGCCTGCGCTCTCCTCCGGGCGCTGGACGAGCTGTCTCAGGGGCGTGGCCTCCAGCCCGAGCAGGTAGGCGCTTCACACGCCACAGGACTTTGATCTTTGTGCATCAGACGTGTGGATCTGACTCCGCAGCTGTTTGTCAGGCGCGGCTCCTCCTCCGACGGTTGGACGAGCTGAAGGACGGGACGGAGTCCACCCGAGAGTCCATGGAGGTCAACGAGGACGACTTCCGGTGGCAGAGACACGTCCTGTCCTCGGAGCAGGACGCCGGCCTCTCCGCCCCCGGCACGGCCGCCACCGGGGCCGCCGAGCGCAGCCCCGACATCAGCATCAGCATCACCACGGAGACGGGGCAGACCACCCTGGACCTGGAGCCGGGGGGGCTTGACCCGGGTCACACCGCTGAGGAGCGTGGCGAGGACGCCTCCCTCCCCTCCCCCTCGTTCTGCAGCGTCCGGGAGGGCGCCAAGCGTGAGCAGAGCGCCGAGACGAGCCAGGTTCGGTGGCGGGAGGAGGAGGGGGGGGCAGGAGAGGTGGATGGGCGGGGCGAGAGAAGAGGAGGGGGGGGGGTGGTTCCTCCAGATGTGGTCCAGCGGAGTCACGCCCTCGTTTACCCCGACATCACCAACTTCCTGTCTGTGGAGTCCAGGGCGAGGTCGCATCACGCCGGAGGGTCGCGCTACAGCGAGAGCAACTTCAGGTACGACCGTGACATCATGATGACATCATGATGACATCATGATGACATCATCACTGTGGCTAATAAACAAAGTTCAAATCTGAAAATACACAATCAGAAAACGGGAGATAAAAATCTGATGTTTCAGTTTCCCTCAAACAGTAAAGATCAAAGTGCTGAAGTGACTTCCTGTGTGACCAGCAGCGTGGAGGAGGCGGAGCTGTCGCGCACAGAGTTCGACTCGTGTGACCAGTACTCCATGGCGGCGGAGAAGGACTCGGGCCGCTCCGACGTCTCCGACATGGGCTCGGACGACGTGTCTCTGGCCGACGAGGAGCAGCAGACGCCTCGCGACGGCCAGCGCTCGCTGCGCAGCGCCGCCCTGTCGCTCAAGCTGCTGCGCCACCAGGAGGCGGACCAGCAGAGCGCCCGGCTGTTCGTCCAGTCGCTGGCGGCGCTGCTGCCGCGGCTGCTCGGCCTCGCCAGCGCCGCCGAGGTCGACCTGTCGCTGCAGAACTTCTCCTCCAACTTCTGCACCGGACTGCAGGCTGGTGAGAGGGAGAGGAGGAGTCACCTTGAATATGAATCGTTACGTGAAGAAAGGGTCATGTGACTGATCTGCCCCCCCCTCCCCCCCCCAGGTGGGATCCACTCCCCCGGCTTGGAGGCGCCCGACGCTCTGAGCTGTCAGTCTCTGATGAACGCCGACGGTCTGTACCTGGTGACCTTCTCCGCTCTGCTGCTCAACCTCAAGCTCTGCTGCTGCGACTACTACAGACGCAGGACGCTGGCGCCCGCCCTCGGCGTGGTGAGTCTCACTTCCTGCTTCTGTAACGGAGAAGAGGAGGAGCCTCTTCTCCGTGTACACAAATATTAAAACAACTGTTCCACTGTCTGAAGAAGCAGAAACAATCTTATCTTGTTTTCAAACTGACCACACCCCCTGGAAGAATCACATGTGATCACCTTCATCAATGTAAATTCACTCATTATCTACCCACCCCTTTGCTGATGGGGGGGGGATGGGGGGGGGGGTGAGTAGATTCCTTATTGCTCGTGTGATGTCATCAAGCCAGCACCGACCTTCAGATTCGACTCGAGAACGTTCACATCGTGTTTTTACGCCTCAAACTCCAACAGAAGTTTCCGAGCTAGCGGACGTTAGCATCTCCGACGGTTTGAATCACTACACAACTAATCTCATCTGTGTGAGTGTGTGTCTGTGTGTGTGTGTGTGTGTGTGTGTGTGTGTGTGTGTGTGTGTGTGTGTGTGTGTGTGTGTGTGTGTGTGTGTGTGTGTGTGTGTGTGTGTGTGTGTGTGTGTGTGTGTGTGTGTGTGTGTGTGTGTGTTGATTCAGAAGGAGTTTGTGCGTCTGATCCAGAGCAGCGGCGTCTTCGTGGTTCTCTCTCAGGCCTGGATCGAGGAGCTCTACCACCAGGTGTTAGAGCGCAACCTGCTGGCGGAAGCTGGGTACTGCTGCTCGCCTGAGGAGCGCTCGCTGCCGCTCGTCACCATGCTGACAGGTGCACGCACGTTTATACTTAGAAATACAATTTAAACTATTAAATAGAAACTGTTGCTTTTATCTTCATCAGAAACTGTCACACCGTTGCTATGGTTACACGCTCATGATTTTTCATTCTGATTGAAATCATGAGATCATTACACATCTTAAACCAGATCCGCTGAGTGGGAGGTTCCTCTGTGATGTGTCATGAGTTATCCTTTGATCTGCCTGGTCTCTCAGACGTCGACGGCCTGGGCAGCAGTGCGATCGGAGGTCAGCTGATCCGGCGTCCGTCCAGCCGCTCGCCGTTCAGCTGCGACCAGTCGAGCAGCGACAGCGTGACGGCAGGTGAGTGTCCGACCTGACGGGGTCGTGACCTCTGCCTCCTCCGTGTGAGAGGAGGTTTGAATTGGAAGGTTCAAAGTCGCCCCCTGGAGGATGGAGGACCAGTCACTGTTACCCTGGTAACCACTGGCGTGTGTGTGTGTTGCAGGAGCCGTGTTCTCACGCTTCCTCCTCACCAGCGTCTGGAAGAACCTGATGGACGTCCTGTCCACGCCGCTGACGGGCCGCATGGCGGGCAGCTCCAAGGGCCTGGCGTTCATCCTGGGAGCCGAGGGCGTGAAAGAGCAGAGCCAGAGAGAGAGAGACACCATCTGCCTGAGTCTGGACGGCCTGAGGAAGGCCGCCGCGCTCAGCTGCGCCCTCGGTAGGTCGATACCGGTACTGCACGTCCCACTGACCTGTGACCTGTGACCTGGAGGGTTCGATTTGACCTGAAAAAAAACATGTTTTCACCTGTTACACACACACACACACACACACACATATACACACACACACACACACACACACACACACACACACACACACGCACACACGCACACAAACACACCTAAACTTGTTGGATGTTTCATACAATCGTCAGCATCAGGTTTTTGAGGAAATGTAATTTAATTGACAAAAATAATATTGTGTGTGTGTTTGTATGTGTGTGTGTGTGTTTGTGTGTGTTTGTGCGTCAGGTGTAGCAGCAAACTGTGCGTCAGCTCTAGCTCAGATGGCGGCTGCCTCCTGTGTGCAGGAGGAGAAGGAGGAGAAGGAGGGGGGGGAGACAGGAGACGCCATCACACAAGGTACACAGAGTTTTATTGTGTCAACATGAATTCATATAAATCACAAAATATCAAACATAACGTGTGTGTGTGTGTGTGTGTGTGTGTCTGTGTGTGTGTGTGTGTGTGTGTGTGTGTGTGTCTGTGTGTGTGTGTGTGTGTGTGTGTGTGTGTGTGTGTGTGTGTGTGCAGTGAAGCAGCGTCTGGAGCAGATCGGACGCCCTCAGGGAGTTCGGCTCCACACGGCTCACGTGTTGTGTATGGACGCCATCCTGAACGTAGGACTGGAGATGGGGAGTCACAACCACGACTGCTGGCCGCACGTCTTCAGGTACACACACACACACTCACAGACACACACACACACACACACAGACACACACACAGACACACAAACGAACACACAGAGAGTGAAAATGAAACACTGAATACTTTACTGAATATCTCTCTCTCTCTCCCCCCCCCCCTCTCAGGGTGACCGAGTACATCAGTTCTCTTGAACACACCCACTTCAGCGACGGCTCCTCCCAGCTGGCGTCTCTGACCACCATCACGCAGCAGAGCCAGCAGGGGGCCGGCGTGGACCTGGGGCAGGAGCTGAGCTGCGAGCCCGGCGCCGAGGCCTCGGAGCTGGGCCTGAGTCGACCCGTCATCCAGCCGCTGTCCATCCAGGAGCTGCTGAGGGACAGCAGCCGGGGGGGGCGGGGCCTCGACCTGAGGGGCGGGAGCCTGATGACCGGGACCGCCGCCGCCACGGCCGTGTGCACGCTGTCCACTCAGGCCGACAGGTGAGGAGCCACAGGGAGGTCACATGGTCATGGTCATCACATGGTCATCACATGGTCATCACATGGTCATCACATGGTCATCACCTGGTCATCACATGGTCATCACATGGTCATCACCTGGTCATCACATGGTCATCACCTGGTCATCACATGGTCATCACATGGTCATCACCTGGTCATCACATGGTCATAACATGGTCATCACATGGTCATCACATGGTCATCACATGGTCATCCAATGGTCATCACATGGTCATCACATGGTCATCACATGGTCATCACCTGGTCATCACCTGGTCATCACATGGTCATCACATGGTCATCACATGGTCATCACATGGTCATCACCTGGTCATCACATGGTCATCACATGGTCATCACCTGGTCATCACATGGTCATCACATGGTCATCACTTAGTCATCACCTGGTCATCACATGGTCATCACATGGTCATCACCTGGTCATCACATGGTCATAACATGGTCATCACATGGTCATCCAATGGTCATCACATGGTCATCACATGGTCATCACCTGGTCATCACCTGGTCATCACATGGTCATCACATGGTCATCACCTGGTCATCACATGGTCATCACCTGGTCATCCAATGGTCATCACATGGTCATCACATGGTCATCACATGGTCATCACCTGGTCATCACATGGTCATCACATGGTCATCACATGGTCATCACATGGTCATCACCTGGTCATCACATGGTCATCACATGGTCATCACATGGTCATCACCTGGTCATCACATGGTCATCACATGGTCATCACATGGTCATCACCTGGTCATCACATGGTCATCACATGGTCATCACATGGTCATCACATGGTCATCACATGGTCATTTCCCTAAACACCTGATGAATCACAGAATGTATTTAACCTCATTAAATGATGTTCAGCAGGATGTGACTTCTCATAACAGCCACCAGGTGGCAGCAGCAGAACGCAGCAGCACATTTAATTTCTGCTGAGGTTCTTACATATATTTGTGTAGTTATTAAACACAGTTATAAATCTCTATAACACTAAACTGACCAAATGTAATAGATTTTATACGATAATAGAACATTTTATTTTTAATAACTAGATTAATTTCAGAGCTTGTTTGTCCACAGACACGAGTTTATGAGTCTTATTTAATATCGAAGTATATCAGTGAGTGTCTGTGCGTGATGACAACAGTTGTGCATTTATTTAAGTTTATTCCCTGACCCTACACACACACACACACACACACACACACACACGCTGCCTGTTTACTGCCGCTGTGTGTGTGTGTGTGTGTGTGTGTGTGTGTGTGTGTGTATTTATCCCATGGATCATCTCTTATGTAAGCAGTTATCTCGGCTGCTTTTAGCAGCGAATAAAACTTCCCTCACTGATCGTCTACAACAGATGGACTGAACACCCCCCCCGCCCCCCCCCCCCGCAACTAACTAAACAGTCTCTTACTTTCAACCTGCACCAAATATATAGAAATAAAACAAAATTAGATTAACTCCTTGATGTGTGTGTGTTGTGCGTGTGTGTGTGTTGCAGGTTGTTTGAGGAAGCTGCCACCAAACTGAACCTGGTGGGTTTGGTGTTTTTCCTGCAGCAGCTGAGGAAAGCGTCTCAGTCTCAACTGTTCGACTCCGTCACTGAGACCGGAGACTATTCACTGGCAATGCCAGGTACACACACACACACACACACACACAAACACACATCACACAATCACAATCACAATCACACAAACACACAATCACACATCACACAATCACACATCACACAATCACACATCACACAATCACACAATCACACATCACACAAACACAATCACACAAACACACAATCACAATCACAATCACACAAACACACAATCACACATCACACAATCACACATCACACATCACACAATCACACATCACACAAACACACAATCACACACGAGGTGTTTTTTTTACTTTATTTGATTTCTGATAAACGTGAAACTAGCGTGAGAGTTTCTGCGTCTCCAGGAGAAGCTAAGTCGACGCTGGAGCGCCGCAGCGCCCTGCATCTCTTCCGATTGGGCGAGGCCATGCTGCGGATCGTCAGGAACAAGAACCGCCCCCTGCTCCACATGATGAGGGCGTGGAGCGTGGTGGCGCCACACCTGGTGGAGGCAAGGAACTGCAATCCTTTCTTCTGCTTGGGTTTCATTTTCAAGATTTCGACCTTCTATTTAAAGAGCCTGGGGGGTGGGGGGGGGGGGGGGGGGGGGCTCCTGAACGCTGGAACCAGGTCCACATGGACATCAGGACAGGAAGTCCACACGTGTCCTCCAGACTGAAGACACAGCTCTTCACACTGTACTCCAGTATCTGTCCTCGCCAAATTAAATGATACAAAATAATAAAGAGCCTTGAGATAATATTTATTATGAATTGTTGCTAAATACAGTTGAATTGTGTTGCTTCCAGGCGGCGTGTCACAACGAGCGCCATGTTTCCCAGAAGGCCGTTTCCTTCATCCACGACGTCCTGATGGAGGTGCTGACCAGCTGGGCGGAGCTTCCACACTTCCATTTTAACGAGGCTCTGTTCCGGCCGTTCGAACACATCATGCAGCTGGAGCTGTGCGACGAGGACGTGCAGGACCAGGTCTCCACAGGAAGTCTCAGTCTCAGCTGCTTCAACGAGAACCAGCGGGAACGTTCCTGAAGGTGTTTGTGCGTTTGTGTTCCTGAAGGTGTTTGTGCGTTTGTCTCCCTGCAGGTGGTCACGTCCATCGGCGAGCTGGTGGAGATGTGTTCTCCTCAGATCCTGTCGGGGTGGAGGCCTCTGTTCAGCGCCCTGAGGACGGTGCACGGCAGCAAGACCGACACCAAAGACTATCTGCTGGGGGAGTACTCCATGGGTCCGTGTGCACAACACTACACAACACACTACACACAACACTACACAAAACACTACACACAACACTACACAACACACTACACAACACACTACACAACACACTACACAACACACTACACAAAACACTACACAACACACTACACAACACACTACACAACACACTACACTACACAACACACTACACAACACACTACACAAAACATTACACTACACAACACACTACACAACACACTACACAAAACACTACACAAAACACTACACAACACACTACACAACACACTACACAAAACACTACACAAAACACTACACAACACACTACACAACACACAACACAAAACACTACACAACACACTACACAAAACACTACACAAAACACTACACACAACACTACACAAAACACTACACAACACACTACACAAAACACTACACAACACACTACACAACACACTACACAACACACTACACAAAACACTACACAAAACACTACACTACACAACACACTACACACTACACAACACACTACACAAAACACTACACAACACACTACACAAAACACTACACAAAACACTACACAACACACTACACAACACACTACACAACACACTACACAAAACACTACACAACACACTACACAACACACTACACAACACACTACACAAAACACTACACAAAACACTACACAACACACTACACAACACACTACACAAAACACTACACAAAACACTACACAACACACTACACAACACACTACACAACACACTACACAAAACACTACACAAAACACTACACAAAACACTACACAACACACTACACAAAACACTACACAACACACTACACAAAACACTACACAACACACTACACAAAACACTACACAGAACACTACACAAAACACTACACAAAACACTACACAACACACTACACACAACACTACACAACACACTACACAAAACACTACACAACACACTACACAACACAACAACAACAAGTCCAAGCTCCTCATCTACACACCTGAACGTTACAGAGATATGACAATAGATTCTTCTCCTCCTCCTCCTCCCCCTCCTCCTCCTCTCATCCTCCTCCTCCTCCTCCATCCTCTCATCCTCCACCCTCCCCCTCCTCCTCCTCCTCCCTCCTCCTCATCCTCCTCCCTCCGCCTCCTCATCCTCCTCCTTCTCCTTCTCCTCCTCCTCTGCTCATCCTCTGTCCCACCCTCCTCCTCCTTCTCCTCCTCCTCCTCCACCCTCCTCCTCCACCTCCTCCTCCTCCTCTCCTCTGCTCCCCCTCCACCTCCTCCTCCTCCTCTCCTCTGCTCCTCCTCCTCTCCTCCTCCTCCTCTCCTCCTCCCCTCTCCTCTGCTCCCCCTCCTCCCCCTCCTCCTCCCCCTCCTCCACCCTCCTCCCTCCTCCACCTCCTCCTCCACCCTCCTCCTCCTCCTCCTCCCCCTCCTCCTCTTCCTCCCTCCTCTCATCCTCCTCCCCCTCCTCCTCCTCCCCCTCCTCCTCCTCCTCCTTCTCCTCCTCCTCCACCCTCCTCCTCCCCCTCCTCCTCCTCCCTCCTCCTCCTCCTCCACCTCCTCCTCCACCCTCCTCCTCCCTGTAGGGAAGTCTCAGGCTCCGGTGTTCGATGTCTTCGAGGCGTTCATCAACACCGACAACATCCAGGTTTTTGCCAACGCCGCCACCGACTACATCGTTTGTCTGATGAAGTTCGTCAAAGGTCTAGGTTGGTGTTGTTACACAGATCCTCAGGTTCTTCATTTCTCCTGGAATCATGTTGACTTCACGTAATCATAACATTACATTTGTTAATAAATGTTAATAAAAACATTCACACATTTAATCTTTAAGCCTCTGCACAGGCGACACCTAGTGGCCATGAAGTGACCTCGAGAGAACTTTCTCCAAACTGGAACTGTCTCCATGTCATGTGTAACAATGTTCTGTTCCTAAATCGTATTTTGTGTGTGTGTGTGTGTGTGTGTGTGTGTGTGTCTGTGTGTGTGTGTGTGTGTGTGTCTGTGTGTGTGTGTGTGTGTGTGTAGGGGAGGTGGACTCTAAGGAGATCGGAGACTGTGTCCACGTGTCGGGTCACAGCTCCACTGACCTCTGTCTTCCAGCTCTCGACTACC